>NC_140579.1:522788046-522790546 GCF_964204655.1 Triturus cristatus | reverse complement strand
CGTAAGGAGGTGCTGTCTTTTCAAGAAATCATTAACCTCCTCACCGAATTTGACAAACCAGCACTAGCTTCAAACAATGCAACAAACAACAACAATCCAGGTCACGTTATAGACCTTAGTTCACCCTCCGAAGCAGAAGAAGACACAACAGTAGACCTCAGCGAAACCATTGAATTTGTGGCCTCCTCAGCCAAGAATAACATTGATACAGCCAATTTTGAAAACCTACCGGATGTACGAAATCAGCAAAGAACTGGTAACAAAGAAAAGTGACTAATCCAAAAAAGTCACATATTGGAAATACCCAAACGAAAAGTATAAATGTGACTTGTGTGGAGACATATTGGGAACTTTCAAAGAATTGAGAAAACATGTCTCCAACAAGCATAAAGGCTTCTATCTCAAAACGTATTGTTCAAAATGTGACAAAGAAGCCGAATACCACAATATTGCATGCCACTATGCAAAATGTAAAGGAAGACCTCAAAAAGGAGAGTTGTCATTCCTGTGCAGCTACTGTGACCTCAGATTTGGAACAAAGATTGGAGTTTCACAACATGCTCGGCACGCGCATCCAAGAGCGCAAAATGAGGCTAGACTGGCAGCTCTAGCAAGCAGCAAACCATCAAAACTATGGTCACAGGAGGAAATACTGCTATTAGCAGAATTGGAAAAAGTGTACGAGAACAAAAGAAACATTAATGCACTGATGGTCCCGCATTTTGACAATAAAAATAGTAAACAAATTGCAGAAAAAAGAAGAGATAGAAGAGATAAGAGCAAAACATTGACAAAGGATGTACTGCAAGCATCCAATATCTCTGAGAATGACTCCTGCGATGAACCAGAGATTGCAGTAGAAGTAACAACAGAAAGGCGCAGAGACTTTATCAATCGGAAACGAGCGCCAAAAATAAAAAACTTTGATGAACTGAATGATAGAATCACAGAAATCGAGAAGTACATAAAAAACATCCAGCATCATGGTGCTGCTATGGATCTGATGGATGAGATAGTGACTTATATATCAGAAAACACCAATGATATATGTCTTGTACCATCAAATCGTACCGAACCAACGAGCGAACCCGATAATGAACCTATGAACTCTGCTCAAGATGAGCAACAGACTGCCCCTGTACAAAACAAGATACCAAAGAAAAATACGAAAAATGGAAGGCTCAATCAGACACACAAGAAAAACTATGCAAAAGCAAAGGGCAGTTACAAAGAATACCAGACAATGTTCTAAAAAGACAAAAAGAAAATTGCCAGGATAATCACTGATGGGGCAGAAGATGCCACCTGTCAAATCAGTGCTGATGAAATCTTCCAATACTGTAAAGGCATAATTGAAAAAGAAAACAAGAAAAATCCCAAATTCATCCCAATTGACCGGATACCAGATGAATGGGAAATTGGAAGTCTATGTAAAGAAATTACACTGCTCGAAGTAACTAAAGCCTTTGATGAATCAGATTTAAAGAAAGCAGTGGGGCCTGATAAAATTGGTCTGAATGACTTAAATAAAGTGCATAGCAGGCAACCAAGACTACTACCCAGAATCTTATCGTCTTGGCTATTGATGAGAAGAGTACCAGACAGTATTAAGAAGAACCGGTCAATACTAATACCCAAGAATGTACCGGTTAGCGAACTCAAAAAGATAAGTAATTGGCGTCCAATTACCATCGGTACGGCATTCATGAAGTTGTTCACGAAAATATTAACTAAAAGACTCACATTTTTCGTTGAAATAAATACGAGACAAAAAGGCTTCATGAAGGTGCGAGGTTGTCTCGAAAATCTGACTCTTCTGCAAAACATTATAAAAGGGGCACGAAAGGACAGAAGCTCGTTGGCAGTGGTGTTCATAGATATCTCAAAAGCTTTTGACTCTGTCAGCCATGGTCATATTCTACAGAGTCTTGAAAGACACAGGGTTCCACCATGCATCAGAGACATAATAAAAGACTTATACACTGACTCAACAACATTTTTCAAGGGAAAAAACAATGAAGCAACTCCAGAAATAACAATGAAGTCAGGAGTTAAGCAAGGTGACTCTTTATCCCCACTGCTGTTTAATATTGCCATGGATCCTCTGATCTGTGATCTTCAGAAAGAAGGCAAGGGCTTCACATTTGGCTCCAATAATCTCATCAAGCAAATCACCGCTCTGGCCTTTGCCGATGACATCGCAGTACTCAGCAACACCTGGGAAGGAATGAGTACAAATCTGAAAATCATTGAAAAATTCAGTAAAACAACAGGATTAAAACTTAATGTGAAAAAAACACATGGATTTTATATAAGTCGCCATAAAGATAAGATCCTGGTAAACAACTGTAAACCATAGCAATTTGAAAAACAAAACATTGAAAATATCCACCCAGGAGAAAGTGAGAGATACCTCGGACTGAACTTCGATCCACACACTGGCCATTCAAGCAACAACAAAATTAATGAAGTTCTTGTTGACTGGGCTCAAAAACTCGAC
>NC_140579.1:522780546-522783046 GCF_964204655.1 Triturus cristatus | reverse complement strand
GGGCAGATGGGAGTCCTTTCGGTCCCGCCCATCTGGTCGCATCTTTCCCTCAGCCATCTGGTCGCACGCAATGCTTTCCAATGGGGTGACCAGATGGCCGGGCTGCCCTGGAAGTCCCGATGTGGGCTCATTCGCCTTCCCGATCCCAGGAAGGGCTCCAAGAAGTCGGGTGCGCCCAGGCCTAGGGTCCCCTCCCTCACTCAGTGCTCACTGTTTACCAGAAAGGGGGGTAGCCTTCCTCCGGATTACTAGGGGCAGGGTATGCCAGGACACCCCTCCTCAAGATGGCAGTTCTCAGGCGGGGACCAGATGGGCCAAGCCCGGACGACACTTCCCCGGGGTGTGCGGTGCTCCCTCCTCCAGCCCGCGGCCAGGCAAAGTGCCTGGGACGGACTCCATGGGTTAGGCATGGGAGGCTCCGCTGGGCCTCCCATGCCTGAGGCCCAGCATGGGGGTCTACGAATCCCCCCCCCCCTGAGCCCTGCAGCCCCAAAGCCCTGCAGCCCTGTAGCCCTTCAGCCCGGAGCCCTGGAGCCCTGCAGGCCCGGAGCAGTGCAGGCCCGGAGCGCTGCAGCCCCGGAGCCCTGCAGCCCTGGAGCCCTGCAGCCCCGGAGCCCTGCAGCCCCGGAGCCCTGCAGCCCTGGAGCCCTGCAGCCCTGGAGCCCTGCAGCCCTGGAGCTCTGCAGCCACGGAGCCCTGCAGCCACGGAGCCCTGCGTGGGCAGGCGGGAACCCTAGCGCGAAGGCTCGGGGTTGGACAGATGGGAATCCTTTCAGCCCCGGCCATCTGGTCGCTCCTTTCCCCTCGGCCATCTGGTTGCGCGCAATGCTTTCCAATGGGGCGACCAGATGGCCTGGCCAGCCTGGAAGTCCTGATGAGGGCTCATTTGACTCTCGAATCCCAGTCAGGGCTCCAGGAGGTTGGGCGCATCCGCGCCTAGGATCCCCTCCGTCACTCGGAGCACGAGGGTTACAAGAAAGGTGGGTAGCCTTCCTCCGGATTAGTAGGGGCAGGGTATGCCGGAACACCCCTCCGGGGCTGGCGGTTCTCAGGTGGGGACCAGATGAGCCAAGCCCGGACGACACTTCCCCGGGGCGTCCGGTGCTCCCTCCTCCAGCCCGCGGCGAGGCATAGTGCCCAGGACGGGCTCCATGGGTCCCCCGGGTGTCCGGGCCCCGGGAGCTCCGCCGGGCCTCCCATGCCTGAAGCCCAGCGTGGGGTCTATAAGCCCCCCCGAGGCCTGCAGCCCCAAAGCCCTGCAGCACTGGAGCCCTTCAGCCCGGAGCCCTGGAGCCCTGCAGGCCCGGAGCCCTGCAGGCCCGGAGCCCTGCAGCCCCGGAGCCCTGCAGCCCTGGAGCCCTGGAGCCCTGCAGCCCCGCAGCCCTGCAGCCCCGGAGCCCTGCAGCCCCAGAGCCCTGCAGCCCCAGAGCCCTGCAGCCCTGGAGCCCTGCAGGCCCGGAGCCCTGCAGGCCCGGAGCCCTGCAGCCCGGGAGCCCTGCAGCCCCGGAGCCCCGCAGCCCCGAAGCACTGCAACCACGGAGCCCTGCGTGGGCAGGCGGGAACCCTAGCGCGAAGGCTCGGGGTTGGACAGATGGGAGTCCATTCAGTCCCGGCCATCTGGTCGCTCCTTTCCCCTCGGCCATCTGGTCGCGGGCAAGGCTTTCCAATGGGACGACCAGATGGCTGGGCCAGCCTTGAAGTCCCGATGAGGGCTCATTTGACTCCCGGATCCCAGTCAGGGCTCCAGGAGGTCGGGCTTATCCGCGCCTAGGATCCCCTCCGTCACTCGGAGCGCGAGGGTTCCAAGAAAGGTGGGTAGCCTTCCTCCGGATTAGTAGGGGCAGGGTATGCCGGAACACCCCTCCGTGGCAGGTGGTTCTTTGCCTGGGACCAGATGGGCTATGCCCGGGCATCATCCTCCCAGGCGTCCGGGGCTCCCTCCTCCGGCCCGTGGCGTGGCAAAGTGCCCAGGGACGGGCTCCACGGGTCCCGGGCAGTCCTCCCCCCGGGGCGCCCGGGCCCGAGAGCTCCGTCGGTCCTCCCCGTGCCTGAGGCCCAGCCGCTGTCCCCGAACCCCCCCGGGAAGCAGAGCCCACCGAGCCCTTGGATCAGGCGGGAGCCCTACCGCTATGGCCCAGCTCTGGGCGGGCAGACGGGAGTCCTTTCAGTTGCCGGCCATCTGGTCGCTCCTTTCCCCTCGGCCATCTGGTCGCGCGCAATGCTTTCCAATGGGGCGACCAGATGGCCGGGCCGGCCTGGTAGTCCCGATGAGGGTCCATTCGCCTCCCGGATCCCAGCCAGGGCTCCAGGAGGCCGGGCGCGTCCGCGCCTAGGGTCCCCTCCGTCACTCGGAGCGCGCGGGTTACAAGAAAGGGGGGTAGCCTTCCTCCGGATTAGTAGGGGCAGGGTGTGCCTGAAGACCCCTCCAGGGCTGGCGGTTCTTTGCCGGGGACCAGATGGGCTACACCCGGGCAACATCCTCCCAGGCCTCCGGGGCTTC